>NC_134493.1:6509473-6521973 GCF_040206685.1 Ascaphus truei
TCCTTGGCTTATGCTACATATAAATAACACTGTACACAAACATACAAAGATACAACATTGCCTGATTAGATGCTTTATTTCCGTTAAATGACAGATGGACCGAATAAAAAGCAAATGGCTTATTGTATGCCTATTTAAAAACCCCAACAAACCACTGTGTGGTGGTATCACATTGTTACCTTCGCAGACAGGCAGTGAGAAAGAAGAGAAGGAGTGGGCCACACAAACCACACTTTTGACCAGTTGTAGAAAGGTTAAGCTGAAAATATCCCACAATTAGGGGACCATTCTTCCCATTGTTAACAATGATAGTTTAACCCTTGATATCTAATTAATTGAACACATCTATTATTGTATGTTAGATATGTACAGTTAATTGAATGTAGAGTAGCATTGAGAAAGGCCATGATGTCCTTTGCTATCCTCTCCAATGGCTATCACGATCCTCCTTGTCTTTCCCTCTCCTACTGTATCTGCCCATCTCACATTGCCCTGACCTCACCCTTCCTGTGTCCGCCTTATTGTATCCCACTTGAAAATGTTTCTTCTCTCTTTAAAGCTACCATTTTGTGTGTTTTGTGGGTGTAAGCATTTGTTATATTGTTGTACATCAGTTGAGATAAGAGCATGTCCCTATATAAAAAAATTCAAATGCATTTTATTTAAATTAGCTATTTCTCTCCTCCCTCTATGCTTCTACAGATTCTCATTTGTGCAACTACATTTAAAAAAAAAAAAATTAAAAGAAGGAAAACGGTTTTGGACTTTGTCCAGGGAGATTTTTTTTATGAGACTGGCAGCAAGAAAATTGGGTTCTCTTATATTATTGTAAATTGGTTGTTCAAGTTCACGTATGATTGTATAAACCACGTTGTTTTATTAACATAGGAAAAGTACAAATCAAAGCTTTTTTTAAGCGTCTGTAAGAAATCCAGTTCAGTGATATATGATATGATTGACCAATCAGCGAGCACCCTTATAGACCTCTATTTCCTTGCACAAACCGTACCCTGGTAGGAACGGTACCAAATGGCTGGAACCAGGCAACGCGTGAGCCAGGATAGCCACCGGGTAGCAGACGATAGAGAGAGACGCAGGAGCAGCTGTGAAGGACTCCCCAAAGAAATCATGGAAGTCGAAGACGAAGGGACAGACATGGGTGTGCTGGGTCCGAGAGGAGTAACATCAGGCTGGAAAGCTATTCACTTATGCTTTTGTGAATAAGTCGTTTGTGAGTGCATCCATTTTTATTCTATTGTTAAAACTTTATTATGCCATATTCCTTTATTTCTACCTTTTTAAGTGTTCCACTGGTTGCTGCTGAAGGGTACACCCCGTCTCCAGTGCGATCAACACATGTAAGTGCATGTTGTTCCTTTATAAAGAGTGATTTGGATATCTGCAAGCAGTTATATATTGTGGAGTAGTTTGGCCAGAATACACTGTAGCCTTTGCCATCTCCTTAGGAATGGTTAATAGCACATATTTGTCAGTTTACCAATACTCCTTTTCTTTGTGTTTATCTTTCGCCATGTACACCTGGTTGGGTTGATGGACTGATCACACGCGCTGGAGGACTTTCCTTTTTTCACAGTTCATATTATATTGCATATGATATTCTAATATTGAAATTGGTATCTTGAGATAGATTCATTAATATTGGGATGGTATTTTAGTTATATTGATTGTGCAGCTTTGCTGAGTTCTCTGCAGTGGGGCTCTGTGGGTGACATTTGAGCGACTTTAGACAACTGTGGTTAGTGCTGATGCAACCAGAAGAGGCTATGGCATTAGGTTGGAGATTTCCAGAAGACATGCCATTTTAGCTTATTCTTGTACAGTATGAAGGCATGGGCAGTTCCTTATCAAATATGACATCAGTTTAAGCTCTAGGACCTTATCTGGTAATAAATTGGTAGAAACAATTAAGTGATACTAAGTGATATTTTCTGGATAAATATCTAGCACGGGCTGGCTAGAGGAGAACTGAAGAATTACACCAGGAGGATGTGAGAGGGTTAATACTGAGATGGAGAGAAAGTTCAACTTCATGATACCAAGATCAAATATAAGTATTTTACTCAGAAACAGAATATTATGCCACCATCTTTGAGGATATCGTAATTTATTTGAACGTCACCACAATTTTGTATGCGATTATTTATATTGAATTTCTTTTTATGTGCGGAGACCAGGATGCGGAGTACTGTGGTGCTGGGTTAATCAATTAAAAGAGAAATAAAGACATTTTACAGTGCCTTCTTTCTTTTCTAAACCTGACTGTACCTTGCCCGCAATGGGAACCTAGTCAAAAATGTATAATACCCATGCCAGAACCATGTATATACAGTATGTACATGTACTTATAAGGGTATATGGGGAAAAAAAGGAGATAATAGAAGCCAACAGCAAAAGAAAAATAGTCAGAATGAAAAATCAAGATTTTTTCTTTTCCATCATTTTTTCCTAGGCCATATGGCTGCTGGCGAAGCAGATGGACAAAGCTTTGTACCTGGAATGCAGCTACCTCGTATCTGCAGTCCAGGTCTAAAAGGGGTAGTTGGACGTATCAAGTGGTGTGGTAGTAGTTCCACTACCTCTGGACTCCTGTGATAAACTGGGACCTTCCTGACCTCTTATCCTAACCCCCACCACTCCCTTCACCGTCTCTCCTACCAACCACTCAAATGTGGTTTTTTTTTGTTTTTTTTAACATGTAACAGGTGTTCCCACACTCTAAGGGAGATTTCGCTGTTACCTGTACTCTCACTGTGCTGTACCTGCGAGGCTTACAGGATTGCCGAGTGTCCGCCGATGGTAGTGGGGAAGACAGGACAGGCTTTCAGGATATTCTCGGCTCTGTGTGCAGGGCCTCCATTTTCAGCAGGCCCCAGGAGAGCTGGGTGCAGTTCCCGCAGGAAAGCCATCTTGCACACCCCCTGAAAAACTGCAGTCACAGGCAGGAGTATAAAAATAGCAACTGGCCTTTAATGCATTCCTCTGGTCCCTGGAATCAACCCCCAGGGCTTGAGGCCCCAAAGGTCTATCCTTTGCTCCCCTACTTCCTGGCGGAGTAAGGGAAATAGCTCCCAGTCCCCTGCAGGAGGGAATAAAACAACGACTCACTCCCTTGAGGGGAGAACTGACTAACTCCCAACTGTCAATTCCCAAATGCCCACTCCCAAATGTTACCAGGGGTGGGGCTTCAGGTCTCAGCTAAGGGTGGGTGGCACCTAGGCCTCAGGCCACCCCTCACCCCTCCCCGTCACTCAAGGAAGCTGCTTACTAGAGCAGGGCGTAGATTTAACCCTAACACTGCTTGCACTGGTACCAGGGCTTGTGTGTGTTAGACAAACAAAAAACAGCGCAAAACCTCATAGTGAAGTATATCAAAGTATAATTAATTAATAATAAAGGTGAGTATTAGGCGTACATCAGATAGAAAGAACAAACGCATTGAGTGCAAACAGCACAACGGATCAACAGATTACCGCTCAGCAGTAGCTATCGTGAAAAATTCAAGAACACATCAGAAACATCAGAAGTGGAAATGAAAAACACAGTGTCTCAAGACACTTTCTATTGCATCATAATAAAGACCCCCCTTGTCTGACGTTCAGGGGTATTCAACATATTCCCTGCGATAGGAGAGGCGATAGAGTTAAAAAAAACTCTCCACTCAAGAAACTTTCTGGATCTTTAAACTACTGTAGATACAATGTCCCCCAAAAAGGTTAAACGAGGACATAGATGTCTGGGCCTTATATTGATTTACTGATGGGTTAATCTCTTTTCTGTTTAGTTGCAATTTTATATATTTTTATATAATTATTTTTATACAAATCATTTAATTTCAGTGTTATACTTTTTAGTTAATGAAATGTTATTAATAGTTTTTCCTTTTCTCTAGGCTTACATCTAGGTTTTTATCTTGCTATTTGAATGTAATGTGTTAATAAAATATGTTTGTTTATGATTATTAGCAAGGGCTGTCAGCCTACATGGGTCGCCTCCCATTTCAACCCGATTGGCTGTTATTCATCAGCGACCGCCCAATACAGAAGGCGGGGGGTGTACTTAATGCCGATGACAGCCATTGCTAAACTATTCCCTGATGAAGTAGCGTTAGCTACGAAACGCGTAGGATAATATACTTCTATTTGTCCGATTTTAGCCCCTATTCCCCTGCTTGGTGGCTGAGTCATTGAGATTGGGACTTTAAGCTTTGATCCCACTGTTCTGGTGCGTATGGGACTTTGTTCCGCATCGAACATATTCGCGTACCACGTGTACGGAAGGGACTATCATACATGTCACCGGACTGACCGAGTTCCAGCAATACCCTGCACCGAGGGCGCGAGGAAGACTTCTTAAACCTCCCCAGCTGTGATTTCCAGTTTTTCACAATACCTACTGCTGAGCGGTAATCTGTTGATCCGTTGTGCTGTTTGCACTCGATGTGTTTGTTCTTTCTATCTGATGTACGCCTAATACTCACCTTTATTATTAATTATACTTTGATATATTTCACTATGCGGTTTTGCGCTGTTTTTTGTTTTCTGTTTGTCTAGTTCTGTTGGAGTGTTGAGTCACCCTGACCCATTAACAGCTGCAGACGCCATTGTCAACACAGATACTGTATGTTCTTTATTTACACCCTAAGGTTGATGGTGTTATTAACCACATTATCACCTTTAGTGGGTTAGTTAATTGGTTTATTAGCTGAGCACTTTATTTCTTCTCGTGTGTGTTAGGCAAGGCAGATTAATAGCCAAGTTGCTGATCAATTCTGTGATCGATTGGCAAAGATTTGCAACAGTAAACCTTGCGCTGTTTGTCTGTTTAATCACTATAAGATTTTCATATACATAATGTTATACATGTCAAAAGTTTTCTATAAATACATCAGATCAAATTTTTAGCCCCACTACAAAATTGCTTTGCCAAATCCTGTGATTTGACCAGGACAACCTCGCAGTTACTAGAATAGGATCCTCTGGGGCTTATTCTATAATCAGTCAAAGCAGACAACCTTTTTTGGTCAAACTTTGTCATTGAATATTTGGCCAAAAACAGCCTGATCAGCCACCATAGCATATGCTCCTTAGTCTCTCCTAAAGATCAGAAGACAGCCAAGTTATCTGTGCCCCACAGCAACCACAATATAAGAGGAAGATTTAAGAGCCTGACACACACACACACACACAGAAGTATTCACCCCCTATCAATAAAGTACCTAGTTGTTAAATTACAAATAATGTATGCGCACTGTTTTTTCAAAACTACAAAGCAGTAGAGTTTAAACTGAACACGGTTACATGACGAGGTTAGATGTGAGCAAAGAGGGGGAAAGAGTGAAATGTTCTGATTGCATAAGTATTCAACCCCTTAAAAGTCCGTACTTAGCAGTAATTGCTGCAAAAGGTTTTCCTGTGTCATTATGCCTAGGTCTGTACTAGCTTTGCACAATAGGATGGTGAAGTGTATGCCCATTCTTCACTGGAAAATTGATCCAGTTCTCATAAGTTTGTTAGAGATCGTTGCTGGAGTGCAATCTTCAATTCTTGCCATAGAATCCTAACTTGAATCCAATCAAATATTTGACTGGGTCACTTAAGAACATTAGTTATCCTAGTTCAACCAAAAGTTATTAATTTGTTTTGCAAAAAAGCATATAGGTAATGCTGCAGGCATATGAAGGGGAAAAAAAGAGAAGGTTTTGTGGTCAGACGAGATAAATTGAAGTTTTTGATCTACATTCCAAGTATTGCATCTGGCGCAAGCCCAACACTGCACACGGCCTTAATCAACACCATCCCAACCGTCATCCCTCCTTTCTCCCCGATTCCTCAAGGAGTCCCAAATCTCTCAAACAAGCCAGATTGGGGATGAGGGAAGGAGTGATCCTCCATTTAGAATTATTTTTAATTTAAATTAACCCAGATCACTCATTGATCAGAGTTATTTCATCTCCTCTACACTTCCTTGAATGCATGCCCATACAGCACTGAAAAGGTTAACACTATCTGATTTCTAGCGATCATAACTCCAGCCCCTATCCCTTTGTTTCTGAGATACTTAGTTTTAAAAAAGGTGCAGTTCCCCACTAACATAATAATTTTGGGGCGAGCTCTGTGTGATGCCTTTTAAAACAGATTGACAATCTTATTTTTTTTTTTTTATTATTATCTCAACAATTATTAAATAAACCAAAAATCAGAGCCACAGAAGTTCCTGAGTTGGAAACAAATGTCTGCAGGAAAATCCTTTGGGGAAAAGCTATAATTACAAGCAGAATACACTTCCTGTGCAGGCTGCATGTCTTAACTAAAATAAATGGACATGACACAAAACATGGTGTTAAAGGCCATGGCAACATTAAACCAATTGTGATGGTGAGGGGTTAACCGGGCACACAATAAAAGGTATTATGCCCGGCTGGTTACCTCTGATCCATATTTGGGGTTTTAGAGTGTCAGCTCTTGAACCTGTTTGCTGTACATGCAATGTAAGCAATGGTGCGACAAATAATTTTCTGTGTTTTACCTTTCCAGGAGTGACAGCATGCAGAGATTGCTAGGCTATGAGTTTCAAGGGGGGTTTACAGAGAAAGTTGTGTCAGAATGTGTCTACTGTAGGTAGCTGGGTTCCAGAGTTGCTGGATACCCCAAAAAATTACCCAGGAATCAGATCAGATCGGATTCTTGGATACATTGAGACACATTGCTCCGGCAAAATCTCCCCTTGAAAACGCTTGCGCAACTCACCGCTAGGACTCCCTGCTTCAGCACAGACCAATACGATGTGTGCATAAGTGGTCCTGGTACTCAAGTAATTGGTTCCACGTAGATAATAGTTCAAAATAAAGAAGACTCATGGGGGAATAAATCCACAGTTAAATGATAGTCCATAGAAGCATCCATAAAAGGACAAGTATTCCCTGAAGGTGGTTATTGGCACATAAACAATGCCCTTCCCCTCCTCATTGGGACAGTCTAGTTTTTTCAATAAATTGATATTTTATTTCATTGACCCTGCTCTCTGTCTGCTGTTCGCTGTACTATTATCTTTTTTGGACAATTCAGCACAGTCCAGAAAGGTAAATGGGGCATAGGGATGTGTGGAATCCCTGAAACGGTAAAGGGGTCCCTAGTATAAAAGGGGGGATGCCCAGTTCATGCCGGGTCACCCAGAACCTGATACAGGTTCTACCAGATTATATCAGGTACAGGTTATATCAGATACCTATATCAGGTTCTGGGTGACCCGGCATGAACTGGGCATCCCCCCTTTTATACTAGGGACCCCTTTACCGTTTCAGGGATTCCGCACATCCCTATGATTATATATATATATATATATATATATATATATAGATATATAGATAGATATATATATATATATAGATATATATATATAGATATATATAGATATATATATACACACACAGTTTTTATGAAACCTAAGTACGGATTTCAAGAAAGGAAGGAGATACAGCTCTAAGAATGAACCTAAGCGTTTTTTTTTTTTCATTCTACTTTGGGACTTAGAAGAAATATGGAGAAAAATATTTTGTTTCATAATGTTTTAAATAGCACAGAAGGCTGTGCGTATTTTAAAAGCCTAAGAAGTCAGGTTTGCAGTGTGTGAGGGATATGGCTAGTAAGAATAAAAGTAAAAAGGGTCCCATTCTCGCTCTCATAACCAGAAGACAGACAGAATAAAAATGTCAAGTATATTTTATTAATGATCTTGAGGTTGGCATCGAGAGCAAAGTCTCCATCTTTTCTGACGATACTAAATTGTGTAAGGTAATAGAATCAGAGCAGGATGAAATTTCTCTTCAGAAAGACTTGGAGAGACTGGAAACGTGGGCAGGTAAATGGCAGATAATGTTTAATACAGATAAATGTAAGGTTATGCATTTGGGATGCAAGAATAAAAAGGCGACTTACAAATTAAATGGAGATATATTGGGGGAATCCTTGATGGAGAAGGATTTAGGAGTGCTTGTAGACAGCAGGCTTAGCAATAGTGCCCAAAGTCATGCAGTAGTTGCAAAGGCAAACAAGATCTTATCTTGCATCAAACGGGCAATGGATGGAAGGGAAGTAAACATAATTATGCCCCTTTACAAAGCATTGTGTGTGTCAGGTTTACTAACTGGATAGTCCACAAGGACACTGAAAATAATATATAAGAATACACAAAGCCTAAAGGCACAGTAAGGCCTCGGTCCCGCTGCGCTCGTTGGCGCGGGCGGCCACACGCGAGTTCCCCACCAGCAGGGGAATCCTCCCGAGCCGGTCCCGGTCCCCCCTGGCGGCACAGCGCACTACACGCTGTGGCGCGTCAGCCGCTATGGGACACAAGAAAATGGTGATCCCTAGCGTTGACGCGTCACGTGGTGTGGCTGTGAGCCAATGGGGAGGGGAGGCTTCGGGAGGAGGAGAGGCTTCGGGGAGCGGGGAGGAGTGTGGAGTGAAAGCAGCGTGAGTGCCTGTCTGTGTGTGTGTGTCTGAGTGCCTGTCTGTGTGTATGTGTGTGTGTTTGTGTGCCTGAATGCGTGCGTGCGTGTCTGTGTGTGTGTATGTGTCTGAGCGCGTGAGTGCCTGCCTCTGTCTGTGTGTGTGTGTGTATAAGTGCGTGAGTGCCTGCCTCTGTCTGTGTGTGTGTCTGTGTGTGTGTGTGTGTGTGTGTGTGTGTGTGTGTGTGTGTGTTGCTTACCATCAGCAGCTCCAGCCCGAGTCCGTGGAGGGAGGGGGGGGGGGGGAGAGTAGCAGGTCCCGCCGCTCAAGCCACGCCCCCCCCTCCCTGTCAAACCTCCCACTCCCGCCCACCTCCCGCTCCCTACAGACCGCATATTGCGGTCTGTGTATGTCAGCGCACCGCCTGTCTGCAGTGCGGGCGCGCTGACTCTGGGAGCGGGGCCTTAGCCTTAGCAACATTAAAATATTCATAACATAAAAGCACGCAAACTTGCCTGCCACACCTTTAAGGCAAATTTTTTTTATCACATTGTATAAGCGCATTTTAAGTCTAACTGCATTTTTCCAAATAGCTCATAATAAAAACAAAGAACGTGACATCCTGAGGGAGACAGTCTCCAGCTGATGTTCCGGTGGCGCCAACTGTTCCGTGAAACCCGGAAGTGACGTATCGGCATCCAGCCTGCAGCATAGGACAGATACCGACAGAGAAGACAGACGTGCAGGAGGTCCACGAGGTCGCGACTCGGCGTTCCATCTCTAACCTGTTACCCACGCCTGTTATACTCCGGTATCTTGTAAGCCTTGACTTTTACCATTTCCGGATAAATTTTATATGGCTTTTTATCCTTGACTCTGTGTCTCTCTTCTGGGATATCGTTCTCCCTATTCATATGCTGTTTTTGGACTATATACCCAATCCAGCACCCTGTTGCTCCTTGGAGCCCTACCGTATTATATGTTTTGTTTATTAGCAGTATACACTATGGTAGTTTGTATATATATTTTCCAGGTACTGACGCTCCCCTGATTTCGTTCCATTGTAAAAAGAAAGAATGTTAGAGTTGCATAAGTAAACAATGGCATGGCAATTATCGGAAAAATTCAGTCTGCAGAGCCAAAAATTTTGTTTTGCATCTATATCCCAGGACATACCGGTACTTGAAAACGTGAGGTAACTAAATGTATTACATCCCGGTAAAACATATAATAAAATAAATATTTAGACATATTGCAGTAAGACACAAATATGTGAATACAGTAGCCATATTTCGCAAGATATATTGTACTTCCAAAAATAAAAAAAAAGTTAACAATCTTCATGTTGCATCTTTTCCATATTTAATATTTGAAGAGCAAATGTCACCTTAATGCTACATTGTTCAGTCACACTGAGTATTTTTAAATACATCCTCCCAAATCTCCTTAATAAAATAAATATTAAAACAGTCCTAAACTGCTAGCCTTCACAGTGTTTGCCGGTTTATTAATTGCCTGCCTTGTTTCAATTTAACCCATTTAGTTCCCTTGTGCTGTTCCAAGAGCAGGCACACCAAGAACAGACACACCAAGAGCAGACACACCAAGAACGAACACGCCAAGAACGAACACGCCAAGAGCAGAGACACCAAGAACGAACAAGCCAAGAGCAGAGACACCAAGAACAGACACACCAAGAGCAGAGACACCAAGAACAGACACACCAAGAACGAACACGCCAAGAGCAGACACACCAACAACGAACACGCCAAGAACGAACACGCCAAGAGCAGAGACACCAAGAACAGACACACCAAGAGCCATTTCTGTCGTTGCCCCTCACAATCAATAGGGCTCGGATTCTACTGCCAGGCTAAAAGCCTTGCTCTTCAGAACTACGATACCAAAATATGAATTCTCCACAATATGATCAAGTTAAAAACATTTTGTGTTTAACCATTTGATCTTAAGAGAGCTGGGTCTGCAAATGAATTCAATGAAATGTTAGCATGAGGCAGCAAAGCCCATGCAAGCAGCTTGTTTTAATGCGTGTGCGGTGTAACTTCCCGGTGAGACATTGTGGTGCATGGAGCAACTGAATGAATACTGTACGTGCTCCATGCTGCAATATCTCACACAGGCAGGTTATATGAATAAACGTGTCAACATTGTTTCAGGGGAAGAGCAACGGGTGTCAAAAACTACAGGAGATTACAACAGTTGAGGTTATTGCAAAATACCATACTGGCCCTGTCTCTCCACACACCATTTTGCTCAAACACCGTTGCACGTAGTAATGTCAGGTAACCTAACTCATCAGTGCCCCTGCTTATCTTGCATAGACAAGAGTGCCTTAATAAGCCCCCAAAAGGTGTATAAGAATTCCGGTACTTACCATTAGAAGTGCTTACAACTGGTAGGAAGACATGAAGTAGCCTCAGGAAGGCTAAAAGTGCCGAGAAGAAATCCCAGCGCATTGCCATTGTAAACACAACTGAGGTGTCTATCAAGACACTATCTGAGAGGAGCAAACAAACCCTCCCACAACTATCATGTTAGTCATAAGCTGACTGGCAGTGCAATGGTCATACACACACCTATTTCTACCACAATGTACACACAGCAGCACAGTCACGCACACAGGACAAGGCTAATAAATACTGCCACACCCTAATATATATATATATATATATAAATATATATATATATAAAAAATACACACCAAATTATATTCAGACTGTTACTGCAATAGCACACACAGACTTTCGCGATTATTTAATGATCCCTTTTATCAATGACGACAACAACACACTCAAAACATGATAGACTCAGTAACTTGCTATTCAATAGCAACAGTCGCGTCATGTCACACTCACACTGCAACAATCACACGGTCCCTAAGCAGCGAGTCAGTAGTGTACACAGCATGCACTTCCTCCTTCCGGTCTCTGCCTGTCATACAAATACATGGGATAGAAGGGGCCTCTCAGGCAATGGTTGCCTTCAAAGCAGATAACACAAGCCACCCCCACACAACTGATTGGCTTACTTTGGGATGCAATAGAAACTGATTTCCACAGCCCTTTCGGGGGCGAGATGTTGCTGTATTTCTGGAAAAGCAGGAAGTTTAGGAGAGGCAAAGATTAGTGAGCAGCTGCAACAACAGCTACAAAGTTGGGGGAGTGGTGACACACGTACATACACATTTTTTATATATATATATATTTTTTTTTTTAATATATATATATATTTCGATTGCATACGATATACTGTATATGATTTCTCAGTGCAAACCTGTCAGCTGTCGCCCCCTCTCCCACACACTCAAGCAGTAATTTTGCTTGTGTAATTTGGCAGTGGATATTCACATTTGATTGTAAATAGCCGCACGGCTATTCCCAGTCGAGTGCAAATAGCTGCTTTGCTAGTCGCACTCGAGTGTAAATAGCCGCTCGGCTATTCGCACTCAATTGGAAATAAAATGGGGAAAAAATAACATTCCAAGCCAAGAATCGAACCCTTGTCCACTCAGTTAAAGCTGCAGTTCAGTCTATATCCTGCATGTGTGTTTTTTTTAATAAATCAGTTCTGTAGTAAGAAATAATACTTTTAGCATTTTCTGTTTTTAAAAAAACAACTTTGAAAGACCAATTTTCTTGTATTCTATTTTAACAGCCATTTGCTAAGGCACTGCCCCTTCATGGCCTGTCACAAACCCAGGCACACCCCTTTGTCAGCACTGCCCTCCCTCTCTCTAAACGTGCACTAGCATCTGGTCACATGATCTTCCTCATACAGTAGTACATTCAAGGAAGCTGGAGAAAAGGGATCAGCCATGCATACTGCACCGACACACTTTATTTGAGCAAATACCCGGTATGTACCTGGCAGATACCTGGAATGCGCCGCTCCTCACCTCTGACAAGCCCCGTTGCGTTTGCCTTCCCAGCCTGGGTTCATGCCTGGCTGATGGGCGGCTGATCTGTTAAATGATAATGATTAGGATTTAATAGGCTGCAATGCTTCGCGTGT